>NC_056729.1:1713556010-1713591010 GCF_019279795.1 Protopterus annectens | reverse complement strand
CTCCTTTTTTCTGGATGAAAAGCCCTTTGTGATGAGGTGTGCCACATAGAAGGATTTCCTAACTGTTATGGCGATGTGGTTATTGAAGGTGAGACCACTGTCCACCTGTGTCCCTAAGTCTCTTATCACACTTTTGATGTTTAGTGTACTGCCACCTATATGGTAATTCATGAGTACATGTTTTTTCTCAAAGGGGATAACTATACATTTCTTGGCATTGAGCTTGAGCCCATGGCTCTGGCACCAAGCATCTGTTTATGTAAGGCCCTTTTGTAGAGTATCCACATCATTTGGGGATTCAGTAATGGCTCCCAGTTTGCAGTCATCTGTGAACTTTGTTAGCCAGAGTCCCTTAGTGTTGGCCTGTACTTCAGAGAAGTAGATGCCAAACAAGAGCGGTCCCAAGACTGAACCCTGAGGTACTCCACTTGTCACTTGTCTGGAGCTGGATTTGGAGTCGGCTACTTTTACAGTGTGGGTTCTATCAGTAAGCCAGTCAGCAACCCATTGGGTGACATAGGGATTAATGCCCAGCTTAGTAAGTTTATCTATGATTCCCAAGTGGGGGATGGTGTCAAAGGCCTTGGCAAGGTCTAGATAGGCTGTGTGGACCACCTTACCCTTCTCCATGGCTCTGGAGACTGATTCAAAGAAGTCAATGAGGTTCAGGAGACAAGATTGGCCCTTCACGAACCCAAACTGGGTGGGGTCCAGTGTTTGAAGGTTGCCAATGTCTTTGTTTATAAGTTCCATGATAATACGCTCCATGGCCTTGCAGATAAGGCTCGTCAGACTGATGAGGCAGTAGTTTCCGGGATCCAAGGTGGATCCCCCCTTGTGGAGTGGGATAACTGTAGCTCTGCACCACTCAGTGGCCATGAAACCTGAGGTGAGGCTATGATTAAACATGACACTTAGGTGAGGTGCCAGTTCATATTGTAGTTCATGTAGTACACAGCCCGGGATGTCATCTAGTCCCAAGTGCTGGGGATGCCTGGTTTACTGATGGGGGAATGGGGGAGTGAAGTTTTCACTGAACCTGTCTGCCAGTAGGTTGGCTGTCTCTACGGCATTTATGTATGTGTTGTTATTAACTACCAGGTCAGAGCAGATTTGGGTGTTACCTTTCAGAATGTGGGCGTATATGAAGAAAACCTTGCGATTGTCCTTAGTGGATGCGGCCAATTTGAACTTGAAGTTAGCTTTAGATGATTTCACCAGTGATCTTATTTCCTTGTTCAGACAAAGGAGAGATTGCTTCCAACTTGACACCTGCTCCTTCTTGGTCCTGGATAGAGAATTTTTCTTTTATTATAGAGTTTATTTATTCTTGCTTTCCACCAGACAGGATTACTCTTCCTTGAGGAAGATGATTTGGTCCTGTCATGTACTGCTAAAAACCTGCAGCTATGTAGGTGCTCATATAGTTTTTTGGTGTAGGCTTGGACATTAGTGCTAGTTCCTACTGAAGGGACAGTGGCTGAGAAGCTGCTTATACCTGCTCTCAGGAGATTGTAGTCAGCTTTGGAAAAGTTGTTTTGTTTGACTCTGATGGGGGTAGGGGGTCAGGGGAGATGGTGACTTTGAAGGTGATCTTTTTATGGTCAGATCTTATCAAGGAGGAGGAGGACACTGTAGGGGTGCTACAGTGGCTACTCATGTTGATTAGTACCAGGTCCAGGATATTTTCACCTCTTGTAAGGGTGTCAACCAGCTGATCAAATGTATTGGCATTGACAAAGTAAAGTAATCTCTGGGCATTCAGATCTGAGCTAGAATAGGTATTCCACTCTATGGTTGGGTAGTTAAAATCACCCAGGATCAGGGTAGAATCTTGATGGATTCAGGTAAGTCCAGATAGGTGGAGTAGGTGTCTTGAGTCATGGATGGGGGTCTGTATGTAGCAAATAATCACCCCTGTCAAGTCTCGAACCCAGGACCCTGTCAACTACAACATAGTGCATTAGCCTACTGGGCCACTCAGCCAGAGATGAGGTTATAGCAGCTTGTCGCCATTTAGCATTAAATACCTCTTATTAATTAACAAAAAAGTAAATAGTTACAAACTTTTTAAAAGTGGATAAACAAAAATGATTTACTTAATAAGGAATGACTTATGCAGTACAGTTAGTTACATATAGAGTAAAGTAATTTGCACAAACAAAAAAGTCACTCTTATCTAACAGAATTATTGACCCCTAGACATAGGCAGAGATATTAGTGCAGAAACAAACTCATAGTTCAGGGGTGCATCTTTCTGTTATGACTGTTAATTGAGCTATATGGTTTATTGTTGGCCCAGATAGAAATCATAGATGCAATTAAGCAGAGTTCCACATTTCCACAATAATGAATTTGTTTCCTGATCTTGGCTTCCTGACTTAGCAACAGTCACATATCTTATAAAGACTGGACAGAACACTTACTGTTCCTGTTTCACATGTGTGATGTACAATTCACATCCTTTGTTTAATTGCTGTTAGGTAGTTCCAAACATTGGTCAAAAACTGCATAAACCTTTTGTATGCATTGCACAGAAAAATGTCATAAGTTTTAATGTATTTTCAAGCCACTGGAAAAAAAACACACATTGCGAACTCAAGCACATATTTTAGTTTACTTGCTGGAGGTTTTATAAATCTTAACTGCAGCTGTTAGATCTGTTACTTATATGAGCTACAATAATAAGAATAAGAACAGAATATTGTCATTCAGTGTCCAGTTTATTGAGTGAGTCTTGCATAGCTAATTCTGGGCTTGAGATGAGACCAGACCTGTAGTAAGGTAAGGATGTTGGGGGCACATCTGCTTTTGATGCAGGCTTTTAGGTAGAAAGAGATGCTGGCTGGCACCTGCAAGCAATCGTTTATGAAGCAACAGTTGTCATTGTGGCTGTTTAAATGACAATACTTCATTATAAGTGAGGCTGATAGGCAACATGTGAGAGTTGCCTATTCATCCTTGACTTGCAAGTCTGCAAGTGTGGTGAAAATCAAATGCTTCTAATAGCTTTCATGGGCTTGAAAATTCATGATCTACTTAGCTATTCACACTGAAGTTAAAGTAATTCACCTAAAAAAAAGATTCACTTAATGAACACTTACCGCAGCAATGACTTTAACAAGAAGTGATGTTAGGTAGGCTAGAAATGCTAATATTTTATATAGGCATTTAGTTATGTTTCCCACTCATGTGTTTAAATTCCTCATTCCAGTCTAGTGTCACTAGCTCACTGTACCTAATACAGAGAGAACATTTCTGAAGGGCAAGCCACTTAGGTCCTTCATTTTGAATTATCTTCTGTTTCTCCTTTCTTCCTTTCCACTTTCCAAAAAAAAAAAATTTTTTTTCTAAGCTTGTTTCCTGCCATTCCTGTAACTAGTCTAGTCCAGATACAGATTTGCTGTAACTAGGACTGTTTGTAAGCTTCTGAGCCCCCAAAGCCTTTCTGTGTTGGAGGGAAGCCTTCTTGCTTATCAGTGGGAGTGGTAAGCTTTAGGTAGCCTATCTACCACAAGAGTGGTTTCTGGTCCAGAAATTGTAGTTTATTGGCCATTTGGGCAGTTTTTCCATCTCTTTCAACTTTCTGGTTTAAAAGCCCGTGTCTGTGCTTGTTTCCCACCTTTCCTGTAACTTGTATAGTCCACATACAGATTTGTTGTATCCAGGACTGTTTGTAAGCTTCTGAGCCCCCCCTAAGCTTTTCTGTGTTGGAGGGTAGCATTCTAGCTTATCAGTGGGAGTGATAAGCACTAGGTAGCCTATCTACCACAAGATCCATGTACAGATTCTTAGTTTTAGCACTTGAATTTGCTTATTCGTGCTCAGCACTTGTTCAGAACTTGTTAGCACTAAATAATCTACAAATTACTACAGCACTCAACCTTCCTCTTTACCTAGAGGAAAACAGTTTTTGTACTTAGTTTCCTCAATTGTTTAGAGAAAAACAACTCTTATACTCACGTTCCTCACTTGTCTAGAGGAAAGTATTTTTTTATTCAGGCATGTCCAAGGGTCAGCTCCCAGTGTTCTCTCCTGTCTATCTTATAGGTTCATAGGTTCATAGGTAGGTACTAGACTATCTGCCTGAAGACATTTATAAGCCTAGACAGAATGTGTTGGCTTTTGCCACCCCCTAGATTAGTTCCCTGTGCCTCTGTCCAGCAGAACCATTGAAGTGATCCCCAGGGTAAACTTTCTGTTTCCCATCCACTCATCAAGATTTCTCTTGAAGAGGGTTAGAGAGGAGATCTGCCTAATGTAGATTGGAATCTTGTTCCAGAGCATGGGAAGTCTCTTTGACAGGAATCTATCCCTACAGCACGTCCTTTTATTGTTGTGGTGAGATTTAGAACCCTAGAGCATGTGGCTCGAGAGGATATGGTTTTCTTTAGGTGGAGCATGTTTATCAATTCTAGGTTGGAAATGGCCTTGTATGGTAGGCAGAGATCACTTCTGAGTAGGCGGTATGCAACCAAGTACAGCTGGAGTTTCTTCAGTAGAGCTGCATAGGGCATCTGTTTGAGGTCAGTGATCCTCTTGGTGAGGTACTTCTGTGGTCTTTCCAGCTGTTGCAGGTGTCTTGTAAGGTACATCCCAAATGGGGCATTGTACTCTATGATGGGTCTGAGTGATACGTAGAGGGGCACAATGACCTCTTTTGATCTGGATGCAAACCCTTTTGTGATTAGGTTGGCTACATAGAAGGATTTTCTAACCACTTTGGCAATGTGATTATCAAAGGAGAGGTTACTATCTACTTGGGTCCCCAGGGATCTAAACTTTGTCATCACAATAAACAAAACATGCTGGAGGGATAGGTTCCTGACCCGGAGACTCCCAAGACTCTGAAATAGACTGCCCATACATGTCAAGCAGAGTGCCTCTTTGGCCCTCTTCAAAAGGAATCTTGATGATTGGATGGGAGAAAGGAAATTCACCCTGGGGAACATGTCAGTCTCCCTGCTAGACAGGGATCCAGGGAAGTAAATAGTGTGGGAAGAAATAGCCAGGGAATTGTTATGGCTAGGCTTGTATAGGTCCTAGGGCCGACAGCATAGTACCAACCTATGAACCTATGAACTATGAACATCTTCCGTATTTAGGGGGCTACCACCTAATGGTAGTTTGTGGGTACTCTAATTTTCTGAAGAGGATGACTATGCACTTTTTGGTATTTAGCTTGAGGCCATGGTTTTGACACCAGGTATCTGTCTCAGTGAGACCTTTTTGGAGGATGTCTGTGTCAGCTGGAGAGTCAATTATAGCCCCTAGTTTGCAGTTGTCTGTGAACTTGGTCAGCCATAGTCCTCCTGTGTTTGCCTGTACCTCTGAGAAGTATATGCCGAACAGGAGGGGTCCTAGGACTGAGCCCTGGGGAATGCCACTTGTAACTGGTTTAGAGTCAGACCTAGCTCCCGCAACTCTTACCATGTGGGTTCTGTCAATGAGCCAGTTGGCAACCCATCTTGTGACGTAAGGGTTTATGTTTTGGCTGGTGAGCTTGTCTATAATACCTGAATGGGGAATGGTGTTGAAGGCCTTTGCGAGGTCTAGGTAGGCTGTGTGGATCACCTTTCCCTCATCTGTAGCCTTAGTAACTGTCTCAAAGAAGTCCACCAGGTTTAGGAGGCATGATCTCCCCTTAACAAAGCTGAACTGGGTAGGGTCCAGTATTTGGAGGTTCCCAATGTCTCTGTTAATGAGATCCATGATGATGCACTCCATAGCCTTGTAGACCAAGCTAGTCAGGCTTATAGGGCGATAGTTCCCAGGGTCCATTGTGGCTCCACCTTTGTGGAGTGGAATAACCATTGCTGTGTGCCACTCTACGGGTACATAGCCTGTGGAGAGGCTGAGTTTGAACAGTGTGTTTAGGTGAGGGGTTAGTTCATCTTTGAGCTTGTGTAAGACACAGCGTGGGACACCGTCTGGTCCCATTGATGCTGTGTTTTTGGCTTTGGAGAGTGCTGTTTTAACCTGAGTGTCTGTGATTTCAGGAGCACTACATTCTTCTGGTATAGTTATGGGCCCTTTTGGGGTTGAGAGGGGGGTGAAGTTTGCACTGAACTTGTCTGCCAGGATGTTGGCTATAAAGGTCAGTTCAGTGTATTTTGTGCCATTCTGCACTAACTCCAAGCAGATATTAGAATTGTCACTTCGATTCTTGACATAGCTAAAGAATGCCTTGTGGTTATCTTTGGTGTCCTTGGCAATTTTTCTTTCGAAGCTAGCTTTGGATTATTTTATGAGGGATCATAGTTTTGTGCTGATACTGATCAGGGCTGTCTTCCCTTCGTGGGATTTTACTCTTTTCTGTACTAGTTTCCCCCTTCTATTGTATAGCTTGTTTATGGCAGGGGTCCACCAGACTGGTTTCTTTTTCTTGGAGGAGTGAGTCTTGGTTTTGCTTGGGATAGCACGATCCATACATTCTTGTAGGTGCCTGTAGAGTGCATTAGTAAAGGATTTTGCAGCTTGGATGAATCTGGGCATCTTGGGGCAATGTAGCAATTGCCTCATGTACACAGACAACCCTCTCCTCCTACCACTCAACACCACAACCTGTGAGAGATGCACTTATCTAGCCAAACTGGAGGTAAAGCTCTCTCCAACCGGACTGAACTTGACAGTCAAGAGGAGACGGTAAACACTTGCACCACACCTCAATCATCACATAGTCCCACTAAATCTACACCACCAAAATCCACACATAGAAACACAAAAAACATTTGTGGAGGCTCTCAATAATAATCTGCTCAAGCAACATAGACCTCCGAAGCAGAAACGCAAGCAACCTCCACCCCCCAACACATCCCAAAATGACACATAGCCCCCAGACTCAGTGTGACACTCAACCACAGCCCATAAGGCAAAACAGCATACCCAACACACTAGTCATAGGTGACTCTATAGTCAGGCACACTAATGTCCCACTCAGCAGGCTAAACAAGGAGAAGGTTCCTGTCAGCTGCCTGTTGGGTGCCAGGATCAGCCACATAACCCATGCACTCAGGTCACTCTACAACAAGTACAAATATGACTCTGTCATTGTCAATGTTGGTGTGAATGACCTGAGATGTACCTCCCTGTACTACATGAAAATAGACATGGAAGAGCTCGCCGATCTTGTAGCCCAGAAAGGTATGACCCTAGCCCTGAGTAGCATCCTGCCATCACCCAGAATGATACCGCAGTACAAGGACAAAATGATTGACTTCAATAATTGGCTAAGCTTCTGGTGTCATTCTAAAGGGATCCAGTATCTGTCTGCCTGGGACGACATGGTCGACAGACCACGATGCTTTGCCAGAGATGGCCTGCACCTGTCACCCTTGGCATTCCAAATACTGGCTAAGGCTCTTGCTGCCCCTGTAGTGCCTTTTTTAGGCAAGGTTTAAACGACAAATTCACCACCATAACAGGAACAGGCAAGCAAAAACTGAGGGTAATGCTACTCAATGATAGAAGTCTAAATCTCAAAATGCACTCCCTCAAGGCGCTCCTTAAAATGGAGAACATCAATATCTGTGCAGTGACTGAAACCTGGTTCAAGGCTCCAGAGAGCACCCCTGCATTACCAGGCTATAACTCATACCACACTTTTCGGCCACCTAACCTGGACCGGAACACCAAAGGCGGAGGTGTGTCCATATTCATTAAGGATATCCACACCTCCAGGCTAGTTGCTCAGCATAATGCATCCCAGGTTATCCAAGTGCAACTAACTCTGGGCAAAACTGCAATCCAAATTGTAGCTTGCTACAGATCCTCCACCATGCCCCAGGATTTCCACTCCTCTTTTCTTGATATACTGGAAAATATTAGGGCTCAACCAAATACCCTAATAATGGGTGATTTCACCAATCCACCATTAACTAGGAAAACTACTCATGTACCAACTCCTTCGCTCAATGCTTCCTGGAATTCATAAATTCCAATGCGCTGGATCAACTTATCCACAACAACAGCAGGGGCAACAATATCTTAGACCTAGTCATTACCAACATGAGAGACCACACCGGAAGCCAACTTCTTGTTGTTCAGATCCGACCATAAGCTAAACACCCTGGATATCCACATCCCGCCCCCACCCTCCATTAAGGAAATCACTGTAAAGAATTCATCCAAAGCCAACTTCATGCTTCTTATGACAGAAGTGGTGAACTTCATGACACCCATGCAGAATGGCAATATAGTTACGACTGCTGAATCCTACACAGATGCACTCTATAAGCACTTACACGAATGCGTGGATCGTGCTATCCCAAACAGAACCAAGATGCTATCCTCCACAAAAAGGAAGCCAATCTGGTTGTGCCCTGCCAAAAACAAACTCTACAATAGAAGGAAGAAACTGTTGCAAAAGAGAGTAAATTCCCATGAGTGGAGGAGCTCCCTGGTCAGCCTCAGTAAGAAGTTGATATCCCTTATAAGATCCTCCAAAGCTAGCTACAAAAACAAAATTGCCACTGATTCTGGGGACAACCACAAAGCATTCTATAGCTATGTCAAGAATCTCAATGGCAACACCCAGATCTGCTCTGAGTTACAGCACAATGGCATAAAAAGTACAGAACCAACTGATATTGCCAACATCCTGGCAGATAGATTCAGTGCTAACTTTATGCCCCTCTCACCCCCTAAAGGGCCCATAACTATACAGGAAGAATGCAGAGTCCCTGTAATCACAACTACGCAGGTAAAAGCTACAGTCTAAAGCCGAAAACACAGCATCCATGGGACCGGACAACATCCCAGGCTGCGTTTTACATGAACTTCAGAATGAACTGGCTCCCCACCTAAGCACCATGTTCAATCGTAGTCTCACATCAGGCTTTATACCCACTGAATGGCACACATCAACAGTTATCCCACTCCACAAAAGAGGAGCCACCACTGATCCCAGGAACTATCGCTCTATTACCCTGATGAGCCTGGTCTGTAAGGCCATGGAACGTATCATCATGGAACTCATAAACAAAGACATTGGTAACCTCCAAACTCTGGACCCCACCCAGTTCGGGTTTGTGAAAGGCAGATCATGCCTTCTGAACCTGACCAACTTCTTTGAGACAGTCACCAAAGCTGTAGACGAGGGTAAGGTGGTTCACACAGTCTATCTTGACCTCGCCAAGGCTTTCGACACCATCCCCATTCTGTAATTATAGCTAAACTCACTAAACTAGGTATAAATCCCAATGTCACAAGATGGGTTGCCAATTGGCTCAATGACAGAACCCACACTGTAAAAGTTGCAGACTCCAAATCTGACTTCAAACCAGTGACAAGTGGAGTACCACAGGGTTCAGTCCTGGGACCTCTCCTGTTTGGTATCTACTTCTCTGAAGTACAGGCTAACACAGAAGGACTTTGGCTAACGAAGTTTGCAGATGACTGCAAACTAGGAGGCATAGTTGAGTCCCCAAATGATGTGGACATCCTACAGAAGGGCCTCACTGAGACAGATGCCTGGTGTCAGAGCCATGGCCTCAAGCTCAATGCCAAAAAGTGCATTGCCATCCCCTTTGGTAAAACTCTGTACCCATGAACTACCACATAGGTGGCAGTCTACTTAATGCCGAATGTGTAAGAGACCTTGGGACCCAGGTGGACAGTAGTCTCTCCTTTGATAATCACATCACCACAGTAGTCAGGAAATCCTTCTACGTGGCACACCTCATCACAAAAGAGTTCTCATCTAGGAAAAAATAGGTCATTGCTCCCCTCTACTCGACACTCATTAGACCCATTATAGAGTACAATGCCCCTTTTAGAATGTACCTCACAAAACATCTTCAGCAGCTGGAAAGGCCACAGAAGTACCTCACTAAGAGGATTACTGGCCTCAAACAGATGCCCTACACTGGCCATCGCAAAAAAACTCCAGGTTTACTCCATAGCATATTGCCTATTCCAATGTGAGCTCTGCCTAACATATTAAGCTATATCAAACCCAGAGCTGTTGGACATGCTACACGTAAAGAAATCCCAATCCCTCCAAGCTACACACTCTAGGGACCTAAACCTTGTCACCACAATAAACAGGACATGCTGGAGGGATAGATTCCTGTCCCATAGACTTCCCATACTCTGGAACAAGCTACCCATCTATGTCAAGCAAAGCTTCTCATTAACACTCTTCAAGAAAAATCTTGATAAGTGGATAGGAAATAGGAAATGCACCCCGGAGATCACTTTTGTAGCTCTGCTCAACAGGGGCACAAGAAAATAACTTTCTTGGGTGCCATAAGCCAGGGAACCTTGTTGGCTAGGCTTACTTAGGCCCTTGGGCCGATAACCTAGTAACTACCTATGAACCTATAAGATAAAAGGGGCTATATTATAGAGAAGAACCTGAATAAATGTGAGCTAAAATAGCAATTAATGTTGAATGCTATGTGCCTACCGGGGCTTAATGAGAGTTGTACTATTTCAGCTATATTAAAGTTGCGACAATTAGAGGTGTAATTTTATTCATTTTATTAATGTGTCAGGTAGGCTGTATTATGAATATATTACTTATATTCTTCATTTATATTAATATTTGATTATTTTTAAGTGGAAAATCATGATGGTGTTCATTAAGAGGTGACTCTTGATTGATTTAGTTTTATGTCTTTCGGCTTTTCCCGGTTAGGGGTCGCCACAGCGGAACTCTGGTCCGCTAATGATTGGCAGTTGATTTTTACATACTGGCTTGCCAGGCCTGATGCACAACCTTCAACAAAGGTACGCCCATTCACACTCCATGCAGAAGACGCTCAAGCTGAGAATCGAACCGGACAGCATCTTACTGTGAGGCGACAATGGTACCGCAGCACCACCATCATGGGTAAGAGGTGACTCTTGACTGATAATTTTAATTAATCTTAATTGGATTATTAGAAGGTACTTGATGTTTTAAATATTATATAAAAGTGAAATTTGTAATGTGGGGGGTAGTTCTGATGATGTCTTGGTGACGAAAGTACTTAACGTTGTTAATTTGTGAATAAAGTTAAGTTTTTATTAACATTGGATCAGTTTCCAATTCCTGTTGGTTTGTTGGATTACAGCTTTTCCTGAGTTTTTCCTTTGTTATCAGTTTGTCATTAGATATTTTTTTCTTTATTTGTATGAGTTTGTCCATCAATGTTGCTTTCAATATTTTCTGTGATTTGAACTCTGTGGTTTACTGTGGATATATATTTAGTATTTTCATGTTCTTTTATTATTTATTATTAAATATATTTAAAACTTGTATTGTGGCTGGTTCTTGTAGAGAGTATCTAACCTTTGAGAGTACTTATATTTATTTGATGACACTATGTGAGCCACTCCAGAAGGCCTAGCTGTTTGGTGAACTACTACCATTGTTAATAGTATTAATACTGCACAGTATAATTGAACACTTTTTGTTAAGGGCCTTAGAGTAAATGATTGTAGAGAGTCTGGTGGCAGTGGTAACTACCTTATAGTCTGGGCATAAGGGTGCATAGCTAGTAAACCTGTGCCAGCCTTTCCCAGTTGTGTTTGTGTGTGAAAATTAAATCTTAAAGAGTGCATGTGTCAGCTACTTATGGCAGGGAGACGAAGCACTGAGTTCACAGAGAGGGTGCTGGAGGACTTGGCTTGGACACTCTGCTGAGGACCTAAACCTACAGCTGTACCCGTGGGGGAGTCTTATTGGGGACCTGGAGGGAGACAGATATGGAGACCTCCAGATCACGGGCTGAGTGTGTTCCCTGTGTGCTCTTAAGGGAAATTGTACTTGATGCAGAGAGCTCTGCATCTAGAAATATCTATTTGTACTCCAAGTGCGCATCCCACACCAGTGTCAGTGGTGAGAATTCAGGCTCCTTGATTAATGGCCCAGCCTGGGGATAACACATATTGGTGCCCATCACATATTGGTAGTAGTGATGGATGTCACACCATCAAATATAAAAGTGTGGGGTACCGTTTGAGACATGTAGTGTACTGAACAAAAGGCAGATCACATAGCATTTTAATTCTTGTGACATGCACTAGAGTAAGGCCTGAATACATAATAACAGAACTAACAGCCTGAGAGCAACAGCAGATATCACTGGGGCTGTGTATTAGGCATGCTTCATGAACAGTCACGCACACACAAATACACACACACACACACATGCGCGTGCCCATATGAGCAGGAATTTCTCTGCATTGCCAGTTCATCATCAGTATGCAGTTTTGATTCTGGTGAAAATCCCATGCAGAAACCCATGCAACGACAGGGAGAACATGCAAACTCTGATCAGGTTTGTGACTACTGGTGATGCTCGTACAGAAACAATTGCTACAGTTGTTATTTTGGAGTGACCAGGGCCATTGTTACACAAGTTTGAGACAGCTAGACATGCTAGTTCCAATATTTTATTTTTTATTTTATTTTATTTCATTTGTTGACTGGGTAGTGTCCGACTGGGCCAGGAGGAAGTTTTCAGTGGAGACCCGGGGAGAAACGCTCCAACATATAGCAAATAAGAAGTGGCGTACAAGACATATTACAGGTGGTACAGGAATAGGTAAGAAGCTAAATTACAAATATGGTTCAGAATCATACATTCAAAGCATTAGATTTAAACTAGACAGAGTCACGATATTTGGTAAGTGAGAAGCAATTGAAATTTCAGCAAACTGTTACTGATAGTTATAATACAATGACTACATATAAGTCAAAATTTATTAATAAAGTATTCTCCTATATTATTGGATGTCCAGTTGAGAGCCAAGGTTCAATGGAAGTCTGCTACCAATTGAGCAGGTGAGAGAAGTAATTTCATGAGAGTACAGCATAAGGGCAATATTATGGGAGGGTGGAAAGGTGAGGTGTGCTAGTAAGTTATTAGCCTGGTTATGGCAGGAGCATAGCCAGTAATTTGATAAGTATTCTTTTAGGAGTTTTTTGAACTCATGACTGTTTGGGTTTTTTGTAATGGGCTGACAAAGTGTGTTGCATAGCTTGGCAATTTTGTAAGAGTAAAGGGAGTCACCATGAAGGTTGTTGATGCAGGTAACTTGTAGCATAGGTTTGTCTGATGATCTTAGGGCCCCTGACATTAAAGCTTGGTTGTACTAGGTTAGCAAGAGAAGGGAGTTTGTTGGGTTGGTGGACAAAGTTATGGACTATGGTGAGTTGCTTGAGGGATAAGAGGTCAGGCAGTTCAAACCAGTTTAGTTGAGAGGGTGCCGAGCAATGGTGAGTCCTATATGGGTGGTTGGTTGTGAATTTGGCTAGTCTGTTGTAACAGGCTTCTAGATTATTGAGGTCAGTCTTACGCAGATTTGTGAAAATGTGAGAGCCATAGAGGAGAGTCGAGAGCAGGTGAGACCGGGCAGTGGCCAGCCTAGCTGTGTGGGTTAGGAATGGTTTTGCCCTAGAGAGGTGCCTAATTTGGTATGCACTTTTTTGAATGTCAATGAAATATGTTTGTCAAATTTTAGATGTTCATCAATTGTCACACTTAGGAGTTCACTTTGGTTAGTGGGAACTAACTTGGTGCCATTGGAAGAGAGGATTGAGAGTGGAGACTGGCAAGGATTGGATTTCTTATTACTGAAGAGTATTATCTTTGTTTTGTTTGGGTTTAGAATAAGTTGATGTTCAGCGAGGTGTTTTTCTATGTTTTGGAAGGAAGATTGCATTTTTATTTGCAGATCTTGGGGAGATGAGGGTGAGCAGATAAGTGTAGAATCGTCAGTATATTGGACAATGGAGGCTTGATTTGTTGCAGAGTTGAGATCATTTGTAAATATGCTAAAGAGGAGAGGGCCAAGTATGGAGCCTTGGGGTACACCTACAGAGATAGGGAGAAGGGGGGGAGATTGTTTCCACATTTAGTAGCTTGTTGACGATTGGAAAGATAGCCATTGAACCAGGTCAGGGATCTGGACTCTAGGCCACAGGATAAAAGCTTGTTTAGTAGTGGCTGGTGGGAAATGGTGTCAAAAGCTTTGGACATATCGAGAAAGATAGAGGAGACAAATTGTCCTTCATTTAACAGATGATGAATGGTGTTGGTGAATGATAACAGGGCAGTACTAGTACTATGTTTAGGTCTAAAGCCATGCTAGGAAATGGATAATAGACTGTTAGGGAGGAGCTGGTTGAGGAGCTGATTGTGGATGCACTTTTCTAGCATTTTTACAAGGGGTGAAAGGATGGCTATGGGACTGTAGTTTGTAAGCTCTTTAGATGGTCCATCTTTGTGGAGGGGAAATGATGTGGGATATTTTCCATAGAGTGGAACGCATTGTTCTGAAATAGATTGGTTAACCAGGGTAGCTATGGGCTAGGCAATAGAGAGAGCAGCTATTTTTAGGAATTTATTAGGGAGTAGGTCAGCTGCAACACACCGGGGTTTTAGTTTGGTCAGGAGTGTTTTTATGTAGTTAGTTTGGATGGGGGTAAAAGTGAAGTGGGTGGGGTGAATTAGACTTGGAGGGGGAGAGTGAGAGCTTTGTTTGGTTGGTCACCTAGCAGAGAGGTAACAGTATTAATAAAATGGGAGTTGACTTGAATTGTTTGGGGTTGTTTTGATGTGACTGTTGACAGGTCAGGAAGTAATTTTATTTGTCTTTCCTGATTTGTTTTTTAGCCAGATTTCTAAGCTGTTGATAGTTAGAGGCTTGAATTGTCTTTGGTCGTATGGTAGGTGGCCCATGCCCTGTCTCTGTGTTTTAGTAACAGCTTGGTGTCTGTTGTTAGCCGGGGCAGGGTTTGGCTTTTGAACAGGCTTTCCTGATGGGAGCAAGATTATTAAGCATCTTAAGGAAGATATTGTTGAAGTAGTGAACTGCCATATCATATATTGTAGAATAATAAGAAACAGAATGGAACATTGTCATTGTAGACAGCAGTGCAAAGAACTGAAAATAGAAGACAAATGTAAGGTAAAATTACAAGGTATTCTTCTACAGAGTAAAGATTAAAAATGCTTAACCTGTACAACATTAGTAACTTTGTATGCAGAGGTGGTTCTTCATAGATGTTTTTTAGCTATGAACCGCTCCCGTAGGATAGGGACTCTGAGTATAAATCAGTAATTTAGAGCAATCCATTAGCCAGCTTTTTTGTGAGAGACCAGAGTATTCAGAGAAAACCCACACAGACCTAGGGGGCCCATCCAATGTCTGCACAGTAATGCTGCCAACCACAGAATGAAATCCCAGACATCACAGCTACGGGAAAAGAAATGTTTGTGTACAAAGAAACCAGACTATCCGGGGTGAATGCATCCAGCATTTACAGCTAGGAAAGATAATGACTTCACTTTCTTAATACAGAATGTTAATGCAACATGGTTTAAGGTAAAAAGAACACCAGTTACAGAGAATTTTGGAATGCAAAAACAAAACAGTAAAATAGTTTACAGGGCAAGTCATGTCTCAGTGGAATTACTTAGCAGCTATTGCCCAGGGAGCAGATAAGCTTTGATGTGCTCAAAGACAGCTGGAAGATTTTGTACAAAAATGAGAGAACATCACTAGACCGATTGCAATGATATGTGAATGGGAAGCCCTTGACACATATTTGAGCTTGAATTTGAAGCAGCTTTTCAGTTTCATGTTGTTTGCTTTATGAAAAAGAATGCTATGATTTCTGTGTTCAGCAACATCAATGTACAAAAACTCATTAATTTATTCATTTTTTGATTAAACTGTTAGCTCAATTCAGGATCAAAAGAGAGCACTGGCAGTCAGTGTTTGCAAGGCTTCAAGGTAGACAAAAATATCACAGGATCTGCTTGTATACTCACAGACACACACACACACACACACACACACACACACACACACACACACGCACACAAACACACACACATACACATGCACACAAACATACACACACATACACACGCACATGCACACGCACACACACACATGCACACACAGACATATATACACACACACACAGACATATACACACACACGCACATACACACACATGCAACATGCACACACTCACACACAAGCAACACACGCACACACAGACATATACACAAACACACACGCAACATGCAACACGTGCACACAGACACACACACACACAGATATATACAAACACAAACACATACACATGGACACACACACACACACACACACACACACACACACACACACACACACACACACACACACACACACACATACATACAACACACAAACCTGCTGTCACCTCAGCGGATCTTCAATTGACCTGCATAGCTTTGGCATGTGAGTAAATATAATACATGCGAAAATCAGTATTACCGGAAAAGGCATTAGCAGTTATTGGCATAGCCTGTTTGTAGTTGCATGTTTCACAGATAGTCATGAGAAAAATCATGTTTATACAGTCCACTTGTATGTTTTAAAAAAATAAAACTTAAACTTTAATTGGAAGTAGTCTATCTACATTTAATGTTTTTATAATTGCTCATGTAGTTTATGGTATTGACCTGACCTGCCCACTGGCATGATTTCTCAGATTTAGGCCATATCACACAAGCTATGAGTGTTACTTGATTATAACAGCCCAGGGCAGCCATGGTTTGCACAACCAAATAAATATTTAACTGCACTATTGCTGGTTTCTTAGGAGTAAATATCAATTAAAGATGCCATATCAAAAGGTGAAAGCATGTTCGAATTCAGAGCAGGAAAACAGGAAATGATCTGAAGAAGTGAAAAGAAGGAGTGAAAGGACAGCCGAAGCAGGATAGCGCTTGGAACCACAATACGTATAAGTAACAAACCACAGACCACACAGAGACATTGTACAAGGAGTGAGAGAACAGCAGAGGATAGCGCTTGGAACCACAATACGTATAAGTAACAAACCACAGACCACACAGAGACATTGTACAAGAAAAGATCAAAGAGCAGGGAAGGCACTGGAAACAAAGATATTCCCCTGAGCTCCTGGGAAAGTAAAGCACATTTGGTAGACAGTGAAATGAAACCCTTGGAAAACCGTATAGATTTATTCTGAGACTAATCATTAGCGAGGACTGACATCTTGTGCATTACCCAAAATATACAAAATATGGATTTTAGCACAGAAAAGTAACTGAGTGCATAAAGGAGAGCCATGTACAACTGCTGACGACGCACGCTGGAAGTTTTCACAGTCAGGATGGAATTATTTTCATATCATATGATTGTGGATGAATACCATATTATACTGCATTGAAGAGAGTACTTTGTTTTTTCACAGAAATTATTGTTTCTGTTGAAACTAAGTGCAAATGCTATAGAGATTGTAGTTTACAGTATTTCATCTTAAGACCTTCACTGCAGTATTTTGATGATCACACAGATTCAAATTTCCTTTATTGCCAAGGTTGCATTTGTATAACTAGATTGCTAAATATTGTGATTGTGTTACTCAGATATTATGTATTGCCACATCACTATGGATTGATACATATAATTGTGATATATACTGTTGTTGCTGTTCTCTGAGCTGAGCTGAGGTCCTGGATTTAAACGGTCTTTGGGGCAGTCCACCTAACCAATGAACAAATAAAAATATTCAAAATAAATGGGCAAGGGTTATTTTTTTATATATTCAAATATGTCTTTAGTTATGCAAAGGGAAGTTTTATAGTAGATAATTATATATTTACCTATTATGTTTGTCATGCAAGGTTTATTTTATTTTGTTTATTCTTTGTTGAACAGGTTAGTCCCATTAGGTTAGTGGCCTATTTTTCAGGTGACAGCCAAGGTGGTATTTATAGTAACAATAAATTTGTCTAGGGCATCCGGGAACTTCCCCATGGTACTTTGCCAAGGCATGTCTATGAGCTAGGCTTATAAAGACTCCAGGGCCATTAGCCTAGTATACACCTATGAACCTATGAACTTTTTTTCGGTAGGTGCCACAACATCTGTTATATCTACCTGGGCTACCACCAACCCACGCAGATGGGAACTATTTTTAATGTTTCATTCAAAGGCTGACAGTTGTGGCTAACGGTGGGCTACAGGGTGCATTTAATACTCACCAGTTTTGTACAATACAGGTTGCTGGTGCTGTACTATGTAAGTTGTTGGCACTGGGGGGTACAACATGCACCTAATACATGTTGCAGTGTTGTACCATACAGGTTGCTGGTGCTGCTGCTGTGGGGGGGGGGGTATAATATGCATCTAATACTTAATGTAGTTTTATACCATGCAGGTCATTGGCACTGGAGGGTAGAGCATACATCTAATACTCACTGCAGTGCTCTCTCTCTCTCCCTCTCTCTCTCTCCCTCTCTCTCTCTCTCTCTCTCTCTCCTCTCTCCCCCTCTCTCTCTCTCCCTCTCCTCTCTCCCTCCCTCTCTCCTCTCTCCCTCCCTCTCTCTCTCTCTCTCCCTCTCTCTCTCTCCCTCTCTCCTCCCTCTCTCCTCTCTCCTCTCTCTCTCTCTCTCTCTCTCCCTCTCTCTCTCTCTCTCTCTCTCTCTCTCTCTCTCTCTCCCTCCTCTCTCTCTCTCTCTCTCTCTCTCTCTCCCTCCTCTCTCTCTCTCTCTCTCTCCCTCTCTCTCTCTCTCTCTCTCTCTCTCTCTCTCTCTCTCTCTCTCTCTCTCTCTCTCTCTCTCCTCTCTCTCCTCTCTCTCTCTCTCTCTCTCTCTCTCCTCTCTCTCTCTCTCTCTCTCTCTCCTCTCTCTCTCTCTCTCTCTCTCTCTCCTCTCTCTCCCTCTCTCTCTCTCCCCCTCTCTCTCTCTCTCTCTCTCTCCCTCTTTCTCTCACTCCAAGCATTGGAGCCGGCAGCACTAACATGTTCTAGAAACATGCAACGCACACACCAACAGACACAAGCACACATTAACTGAATGCAGAAACACTGCAACAAATAGATGCAGGCTGTTGATGCTGAGGGATACAATATGCATATATATATATACGTCTATATGCATCTATTTGTTACAGTGTTTCTGTATGCAATTAATGTGTGCTGCTGTGTGTTACATGTATCTAAAACATGTTGCAGTGCTGCTGGCCCCAAAGTGTGGAGAGAGAGAGAGGGCCCTTAGTAAAACCCAGACAACTAAGGATGGACTAGTGGTAATGGTGCTAAAAGAGCCAATCGTTTCAGCCTTTGATGTTAGACAAAAGTGCTATTTGTAGCACCTGCAATGTGCCCAGAACTTACTCCTTCTGAAATTTGTCAGAGTTATATGTCTTGGTAGCATGTCTAAATATGACTGTAAATAGTTTTTTATGAGACCCATTGGTCCTAGTACTATTGGAACTATTTGGGTATCTTTCTTCCACATTACTCTCATTTCTGCCTGAAAATATTGAAATTTTATGACTCTGTATCTCTCTGTACAAGAGACACTGTAACCACTTGTTAGACACTGAAATGCTAGGGGAAGCAATTTCAATGATCAACCCTTATGTTATCAGATGGGTGGCTAACTGGCTCACTGATAGAACTCACTTAGTCAAAGTAGGGGAAGCCACCTCTAGTAGTAGACCCATAACAAGTGGTGTACCCCAAGAATCGGTCTTGGGGCCTCTGATATTTGGGATGTACTTTTCTGAGCTGCAAGCCAAAACTAGTGGTCTGTGGCTGACCATGTTTGCGGATGACTGCAACCTGGGCACTGTCATAAATTCCCCTAGGGATGTGAACATTTTCCAAGAGGGCCTTACCCAAACTAATGACTGGTGCCAGAAGTATGGCCTCAAACTGAATGCCAAGAAATGCATCATTATCCCCTTTGGGGAAAATGGTGTCCCCACCAATTATCACATTAATAACAACATACTAACAGTGCAATCAGTCGTGATGGACTTGGGCACCCAGGTTGATAGCTATCTGACTTTTGACCACCATGTTGCCTCTGTTGTACGGAAGGCTTTCTACATGGCCCACCTCATAAATAAGGGTATTTCATCCAGGAACAAGGAGGTCATAACATCCCTGTACTCCTCCCTTATCAGACCCATTATCAAGTACAATGCCCCTTCAGCATGTACCTTGCCAAGCACATGCAGCAGTTGGGGGTTCCTGACCAGGAAAATCCAGGGTCTCAAAGACTTATCCTATACAGATAGGCTAAAAGCTCTTTCCCTCTACTCAGTCTCATACAGACTGCTCAGAGGTGACCTGTGTCTGGCACACAAGGCCATCTCAGAAACCACCTTGATGGAGTTGCTGCATATCCGTAAGTCAAACTCGAATCACTTAACCCACATACAAGGTCTCAACCTGGTCTGTGATATTAATAGAACTTGTTGGTGGGATAGATTTGTGTCCCAATGAGTCCTCCATCTGTGGAAATAGACTTCTTCTCCATGTCAAACAGGGTACCTCACTAGCCCTCTTTAAGAAGAACCCGGATGACTGGATGGGAAACAGAATATATACGCCTGGGATCCCACCTGTGTCCATGGTGGAAAGGGAAAACAGGTGTTGAATTTGTGGAAACATGGGTGAAATTCTTGACTAGGCTTATAAGGGCCTCCAGGCCAATAGCCTACTATCATCCTATGAACTTATGAATGATTAATGCTACTTTTGTCTTACTTCATGGTCTATTGTATCTGTTTTATTTGCATCTATTTTTTGAACTGATGGTAATGTGTGATCCCTTCCCATGTAATTCATTTATAATGCTTTATGGTTCCTGTTTCTAATGCTTTTCAGCTACTTCTATATTGTAGTGTTTGCACAATCCTCAGTGCAACAGTCTTGCCATGTTATTGTGCCTTTCGGTGTAAAGACCCTTTGCCATGAATGTATCACACCTAGCAAAAAGATGTGTGACCATTTCAAATTCTTTGTTTTACAGAATCTACATTTGCCTGCTTCTCCCACATGTTCTGTGGACTTTGTAAACCAACATGTACATTGTCCACTATCCTGGGCCACCATTATTAACATTTCATCCTTTGGTTTCAACGCAGCTCTCCTTAACCATTCCTGCATCAAATCCTGATCAGCACGGGGCTGCTCCAGGAAAGCTCTGTACTTACCACTGTATTTATGACTTTTTCATATTTCCTTTCTTCTCATTTGATCCCTTACCTTATATTCTTTCTTGTGTTTTTTGGCATATTCAGTTGTCTTATTTTTGTTTATTTTTGTTTATTTTTGTTTACTTTTCATTTGATTTCCATTCCCACTTGCCACCTTGATGGTTCTGCTAAACTAAACATAGATGTCATCTTAGACATTCTCTCCTCATATTTTAAAAGTTTCACTATGTTTGGATCTGATGAGGTCAGCAGATATGTATGCAGTCCCATGACTGCAGATCTCTACATGTAATCAGTTTCGGGAATGTGGAATATATAATCTTGATATACACTGATTTTTATATATGTCATTTAGGATCATAGGCATTTACTAGGCTAATGACCACAAAGGCCTTTTTAAGCCTAGCCATGCATCCCAAATCTCTGACAAATTCTGAAAATCTTGATAAGTGTAAGCAGGGATTTGCAAGATGAAACAATTACAAGCAGGAGTCTGGGAGATGAACCATTTACAGATTGCCTCTGTCCATTAGAGACATATGTGTCAAACCAGGGATGAGTTTCCTGTTTCCCATCCAATTGTCCAAGTTGCACTTGAATTGGGTGGGGAACCTGTTCCATAGACAGGGTAGTCTCTGAAATACATACCTATCTCTCCAGTAGGTTGTATTTATATCACAGGCAATATTTAAGTCTTTAGAATGGGTAATTCTGGTGCTGTTTGTTTTGTGGATATGCAGGAGGTCTGTCAGAGTGGAATCTGACAATGGCTTGTATGCCAGGCATAGATCTCCTCTCAAAAGCCTGTTGGAGACAGAATACAAGGATAGGGCCTTGGGGTAGTCTGCATAGTACATTTTACTTATGCCCTATATTCTTTTGGTGAGGAACCTCTGTGGAAGTTCCAATTCTTGTATATGTCTGGTTAGGTACATACCACTGTATTCGGCATTGCACTCTATGATAGGTCTGATGAATGCCGAATATAGTGGAATAATGACTTCCTTGGACTTAGATGCCATACCCTTTTTTATAAGTTGTGCAACATAGAATGATTTCCTCACTACTGTAGGCATGTGATTTTCAAAGGCTAGATTACTATCTAAGTGTGTCCCTAAGTCCCTGACTACTGGGTCAGCTCTAAGAGGTGTGTTGTCAATATGATAGTTACCAGCGGTGGATGACTTCCCAAAGATACTATTATGCATTTCTTGGCATTAGTTTTAATCCATGGCTCTGACACCAGTTAGCCAGCAACCATTGGCAATGGCCTTGATTTAGAAAGTCCTGTTATTTCATAGGTTTATAGATTAGTACTAGGTTAATTGCCCTTGTGGGCTATTTTAAGTCTAGTCAATTACCCCATGTAAGAATTAACTGCACCTTGTGTTTGTAAGGCAAACATTTTAACAAGTAAGCCAACCTCCCAGTCTGAAAGGCGTGACTTATGCAAAACGTGTCTCCGAAAATTCTTTCAGTTAATTGTCTGGCAGTTGAATGATGTCATGATGAATTTTACCACATGACCTTAAATTTCTCTTGACCAGAATTTTTAACCAACCAAGGGAGCACTGTGGGGAAACCAGTTTCCACTCCTTCTAGAAAATCAAGTTCATTATCTGAAAATTCAAATGCTGGAAACTTGTCTACCCTTAACCCTCTTGGAGTGATATTAAGACTTAAATATTTCTCTAATAAACGAGTGTCATTAAAACAGTGTTACCTCCTTGGACATAAGATACTCATGTTGTTAGAATTCAGCATGATAATTACCATTACTCAATGACATCCAAGGGTCACGGGAAGCTAACTTTTCTTCCTTTATTTTGTTACAAAGTTTTCCCCATTTTTTCATATGTAATTTGGTCAATGGATTGTGGCTGGTTATTACTCAGAATGAGAACATTTTTTTCCCAGAAGAGTAACTTTCTCTTTTAGTAAATTCTTAATTTTAAAGGAACTCTTGAATCTAAGGATGACTCAGGAGAAAAGAACCGGGGTAAGTTCATGTCCCTGTAATAAATGCAAAGTCTGTAAGAAAATTAGGAACATTTCTGGCACTAAGATCAATGGAAGATTTTTCAAGTTTATAGATGAATTTTTTTGCACTTTGTGCGGAGTCACATACATAGCGGGGTGGGGGTGTACACCAACCAAATGGTATATTGGCCAGATCAAGCGAATGGCCAAGATATGTACATAGTGAGGTGTAGGTGTACATCAACCAAATGGTATATTGGCCAGACCAGGCGAATGGCCAAGATATGTACATAGTGGGGTGGGGGTGTACACCAACCAATGGTATATTGGCCAGACCAGGCGAATGGCCAAGATATGTACATAGTGGGGTGGGGGTGTACACCAACCAATGGTATATTGGCCAGAGCAAGCGAATGGCCAAGATATGTACATAGTAGGGTGGGGGTGTACACCAACCAATGGTATATTGGCCAGAGCAAGCGAATGGCCAAGATATGTACATAGTGGGGTGTAGGTGTACATCAACCAAATGGTATCTTAACCAGACCAAGTGAATGGCCAATATATGTATACTTGAGCATCTTGGGGATATCAGAAAATATAATTTGGATAGTTAGAACATTTCGACAAAGCACATTGTGGCTCAGATGTGAGCTTTTTCTTCAGTATTCTAGCTATTCCACATTTCAATGGCGGGTGACTTCATCTGATTGTTACATGAAATGGGAAGCAAATTCATTACCAATTATAGAACTTTGTGACCTAACGGTATGAACATGGAGGTGAAGTTAAATGTTTAAAAATATTTAAAAACATTTAATAATATCTGTCATTTTAGCCATGTTTAACAAGTATTTAAAGATCATAAAAAAACACTTTATACAGCAGCTTTTACCATATTTGTGTTTCCTCCTCCTACTCTTACTTCATCTTGCTTTTTCTGCTACTTGTTGTCTAACGTATTCAATTGCATCATTTCTGCTGCATTTATTACTGCTTGTTTTCAGCCTGTTTAAATTGTAAGTGTTACTCTAAGCCTCTTAGTTTTGGTTTGAGCACTTGGGCTTTAGGCCTACCCCTTAGCTCTCCCTGACCTCTCTCCCTCAGATTTTGACAAATATGGATGGATAATTTCCTAGAGTTTCTCCTGACAGCCTGGTTGATAATGGGCATCCTGAAACTGTGCACCAGCTGCCTCGTGTACATGGACAACCATCTACTACAACCACCTAGGGACACAATTTGTGAGAGATGCAATTACATTAAGAACCTAGAGTCTATGCTCTCTTGCTCACAAACCAGTACATCTGGCATTGAGAAGGCTGTCAACACAATAATTTAATCTCAACCACCACCGACAACTACACAACACACACCCACATATGTGGATGTTCTCAACAAAAACAAACCCAAACAAAGGAGACCTCAGAGGCAAAAACACATGTAAACTCCACAACACTCCACACCACATACCATGCATAGTCCACACACCTGTGTCTCGCAACCACTAAGGCCTAACAATAAATGCAACATATTAGTTATAGGAGACTGCATTGTGAGACACACAGATGTGCCTCTCACCAGGCTGGATAAGAAGAAAGTCACGGTTAGTTGTCTGTCAGGTGCCAGAATCTGCCATATCACACATGCATATGCATCTTTCAACAACAGGTACTGTTATGACTCTGTCATAGTCCATGTTGGTGTGATTGACTTGAGACATACCTCCTTGGACTATATGAAGAGAGACGTGATTGAGTTCACTGAATATATGTCCCAGGCAGGTATGTCCCTAGCCTTAAGCAGCATTCTGCTGTCACCCAGCATGATGCCTCAATACAAACAGAAAATGATTGACTTTAACAATTGGCTTAGTTTCTGGTGTCATTCCAGGGGGATCCAGTACCTGACAGCCTGTGAAGATATGATCGCAGACCACAATGCTTTGCTAGAGATGGCCTGCATCTGTCACACTTTGGCTTCAGGCTTCTGGCAAAGGTCCTTGCCTCCACCATAGTGCCTTTTTTAGGAAAAGTCATGAGGTTGATACTACCAACATAAACATTTCAACAAAATGCAAATTAAAGGTTATGCTGCTAAACACTAGGAGTCTAAACATGAAACTGGACTCATTGCAGGCATTATTAACCCTAGAAGATGCTGACATTTGTGGACTCACAGAAACCTGGTTCAAAGCTGTAGAGAGCACACCACCCTTATCTGGTTACTCATCCTATTATACATTCAGACCTCAAACTGTGGGCAGCAAAGCCAAAGGAGGTGGAGTTTCAATATATACACACACCTCCAGGGTGGTCAAACAGTATGCCGCACAGGAGACACTCCAAGTGCAGTTAACCATTGACAAGACCCCTATTCAAATCATAGCTAGCTACCAACCCCCAAATTTGACTCAAGATGCCTACTCCACCTATCTGGACCTTTTCGAATCTATCAAGATTCAACCCTTTACCCTGATCACGGGGGACTTTAACTACCCAACCATAGACTGGAAAAACTACTCATGCCAGAACACAAATGCCCAAAGATTCCTCAGTTTTATCAATGCAAATGCATTGGAACAGCTAGTCGATACAGCTAGTCAAGAGGTGATAATATCTTGGACTTGGTATTAACCAACATGAGTAACCACTGCAGCACTCCTACAGTATCATCCTCCCTGGTAAGATCCGACCATAAAGTGGTCGCTTTTGAAGTCACCATCTCCCCTGACCCCCTCTAACTAGTGTTAAACAAAAATAACCTCTCCAAAGCTCCAACTGCTGCATGAGTGTTGTAAGGTACATACCGAAGGGGGCATTGTACTCAATAATTGGCCTTATAAGGGAAGAATACAGGGATGTTATGACTGCCTTGTCCCTGGATGAGATACTTAGGAGGTGGGCCATGTAGAAAACTTTCCATACAATGGAAGGAACATGGTGGTCAAAAGTCAGGTTGCTATCAATCTGGGTGCCCAAATTCCTCACAACTGACTGCATGCTTAGGACATTGTTATTAATGTGATAATTTGTGGGGACATCACTTTCCCCAAAGGGGATAATGGTGATGCATTTTTTGGCATTCAGCTTTGAGGCCATGTTTCTGGCACCAGTCATTTGTTTGGGTGAGACCCTCTTGGAGGATGTCCATGTCACTAGGGGAATTGATGACAGCACCCAGCTTGCATTCGTCTGCAAACTTGGTCAGCCATAGCCCACTGGTTTTGGCCTAGACCTCAGAAAAGTATATCCCAAATGACAGAAGCCCAAGACTGAACCTTGGGGTATGCCACTCGATACGAACCTACTGCTTGAGGTGCCTTCCCCTATTTTGACCAGGTGGGTTCTATCAGTGAGCCAGTTATCTACCCATCTGGCAACATATGGATTGATGCCTGGTTGAGAGAGTTTATCTAGTATGCCTGAGTGGGGAATAGTATTGAAGGCTTTGGCCAGGTCAAGGTAGGTGGTGTGCACCATCTTCCCCTCATCCATGGCTTTGGTGACTGTCTCAAAAAAGTCGACCAAATTTAACAGAAATGGCCTCCCCTTGACAAAGCCAAACTGTGTGGGATCAAGTGTTTGGAGGCTGCCAGTGTCCTTGTTAATGAGGTCCACTATAATCTGTTCCATGGCCTTGCAGATCAGGCTGATGGGTCTATAATTTCCTGGATCGGTGGATGCTCCACCTTTGTGTTAAGAGATGACAGTGGCTGTCCTCCACTCAGCTAGGACAAAGCCAGTACTCAGGATTTGGTTGAATATGGCAGCTAACGGTGCTGCAAGTTCCTGCCTGAGTTCATGTAAGATGCGGCCTGGAATGTTATCGGGTTCCATGGAGGCTGTTTTTTTTGCCTTTGAGAAAGCAGTGATGACCTGTAGATATAAGGGGAAGGGGGCAGGTACTGGGAATGTCCTGATTTACTGATGGGGGGACAGAGGAGTGAAATTTTCACTGAATCTGTCAGCCAGCAAGTTTGCTGTATCTATGGCATTTGTATATGTGGTGTCCTTGACCACTAGTTCTGAACAGATCTGGGTGCTACCTTTGAGATTACGGACATATGTGAAGAAGGCCTTATGATTGTCTCTAGTAGAGGTGGCCAATTTTTACTCAAAGTTTGCTTTGGAGGATTTCACTAGTGCTCTTATTTACTTGTTCAGGCTAAGGAGAGATTGCTTCCAGTTGGGCACCTGCTCCTTCTTGGTCCTGGATAGCAATTTTTTTTCTCTTGTTATATTGTTTATTTATTGTAGATGTCCACCAGACAGGTTTACGCTTTCTTGGGGAGGATGATTTTGTCTGTCGGTTATTCCTGATTACATGCATCGATATAAATGCTCTTATAGTACTTTGGTATAAATTTGGATATTGGTGCCAGTTCCTACAGAGGGTGAGGGGGCTGTGAAGCTGTTTTTACCATCCCACAGGAGGCTGTCATCAGCTTTGAAGAAGTTTTTTTGTTTGACCCTAGCTGGAGGGGGGTCATGGGAGATGGTGACTGCTTTATGGTCGAATCCTACAAGGGAGGATGATACTGCAGGGCTACTGTAGTGGTTACTCATGTTGGTTAATACCAAGTCCAAGATATTATCACCTCTTGTGTGGGTATTGACTAGCTGTTCAAAACATTTGCATTGACAAAATCTAGGAATCTCTGGGCATTTGAGTTCTGGCATGAGAAGCTCTTCCAGTCTGTGTTTGGGTAGTTAACATCACTCAGGATCAGCGTAAAGGGTTGAATCTTGATAGATTTGAAGCAGTCTAGATAGGCAATTTGGGCATCTTGAGTCAGATTTGGGGGCCGGTAGGTAGCTATGATTTGTATAGGAGTCTTGTCAATGGTTAACAGCACCTGGAGGGTTTCCTATGCATCATACTGTTTGACCAGCCTAGAGGTGTGTATGTCTTTAATATATATTGAAACTCCACCTCCTTTGGCTTTACTGCTCACAGTTTGGGGTCTGAATGTATAATAAGATGAGTAACCAGGTATGGCTGGGGTGCTCTCCACAGCTCTGAACCAGGTTTCTGTGACTGTACAGATGTCAGCATTTTTCAAGGTTAAGAATCCTTGCAATGAATGCAGTTTCATGTTTAGACACTTAGCGTTTAGCAGCATGACCTTTAATTTGGGTTTTGTTTAAATTTTTATGTCGGCAATTTTAACCTCCTCACTTTTTCTAAAAAAGGCACTATGGTGTTAGCAAGTGTCTAGATGTTTCCTGTGTCATCATCGCTCATCTCCATGATAATTCTTTCCATTGTTTTACATATCAGACTAATGAGACTTATGGGTGTGTAGTTTTTAGGGTCTGTAGGTGGCCCACCATTGTGCAGTGGGATGACTGTTGCTGTTCTCCATTCATAAGGCACAAAGCCTGTTTGGAGGCTGCAGTAAAATAGTAATTCCAGAGGACCTTATAAGTCACATTTCATGCTATTTAGAAGGCATCCTGGGATATTGTTTGGGCCCACTGATGCAGTGTTCTTGGCCTTAGATAGGGCATTAAAGACATGTTCCCTAGTGATAGTAGGGGGAGTTATATTTGATGGCATTTCCTGAGGGAAGGCTGATGGGGAGAGAGGGGTAAAGTTGGAGCTAAATTTTTCAGCCAGTAGTTTGCTATGTCTTCTGGCTCAGCATAGGTGGCTCCATTTACAATAAGCTCTGCACACAACTGGGTACTGGCTTTGAGGTTGCGGACATAGCTAAAGAATACCTTGTGGTTCTCGTTGGCTTGGGAGGCCAAAGTTTCCTCAAATTTGGCGTTGGTAGTCTTTATTTGTCCTCTGGGTTGTTTGTCTAGTTTGCTGAGAGTGCTTTTGTCCTGCTGGGTGCTGCACTTCCTAAATGTTGCCATGATTTTCTTCCTTCTGTTATACAATCTATTTATTTTGTGATTCCCTCATGGTGGCTTGTTTTACGAGTTATTCCTGTACTTCTTCCTGGTGAGTACAGCTGCCTCTATGCAGGTACTAACATGCTTGTACAGGATTTCTGTGAATGGTTCTGCACAGGCAGCAGTGTTGTCAGGGTTTATGGGGGCTTGAAATGTTGCCAGGGTATCACTTAATAGCAGATTGTTAGCCTTACAGTAGTTCCTGAATATTCCACCGTTAGGTGGGTGTCCAGGTTTTATTCAGGTGTGGGTTTGGCATAATGGTCAAAGTATTTACTTCATAAACAGAAGGTACAGGGTTTGATTCTCCCCTTTAAGTACTATCTGGTTATTACCTAAGCATGTAATAATCTGCAGACTGGTTACCTAATATTTTTACTTTGGTCCAGTTTTACTTTTACTTCAAAGGAGACCATTTTATGGTCTGACCCTACCAGGGAAGACATTACATTAGGGAGTGTGCAGTACTCTCTTATATTAGTGAGGACCTGATCCAGTATGGCTGCACCCCATTTGGTATATTGACAATCTGGTCCAGGGAGTTTGTTTTTACCAAATCCAGCAATCTTTGTGGCTGTATGTTTGCTGTCATATAGGATTCTCAGTTAATAAAGGGGTAATTAAAGTCACCTATGAATATGGTATTAAGCTAAGATGCTGAGTGTTTCCAATAAGTTTAAATACTTGCTATGGGTTTCCTGAGTCATAGAGGGGGATCTAGGACTTGCAAGGAAGTGGTATAGGATTTTGCCTGTGGTGATTTGAGCACGGAGAAGCTCAAGTGCATTGTTCTGTTTAACCCGCTTTGAGGTATATCTACTTTTGATGTAAATCAAGACACTTCCGCCTTTAATCCCTGTCTGTGTAGTAGCTGGTCTAAATGTGTGGAAGGCATTATAACCGTGCACTTGCAGTGTGCTGTCTGCAGCTTTAAACCATATTCTCAGTGACTGCACAGACGTCAACATCCTCTAGGGTGAAGAGAGTTTCTAGAGAGTGGAGTTTTTTGTTTAGAAGCCGAGCATTGAGCAGTAATAGCTTTAGATTTTCTTGCTTTTGAATTGCAATGTTGGAAGTCATTTCAGTTTGACATTGCCTAAAAAAGGCACTATGGGGAAGACATTGTTTTAGCTAATATTCGAAAGCCTAGAGGGGAGAGGTGCAGACCATCCCTGGCAAAGCAATGTGGTCTGTTGACCATCTCTTTCCATGCTGACAATTATCGCACCCCCCATAGAATGACAACAAAAACTAAGCCAATTATTTGTCAATCATCTTCTGTTCGTATTGTGGCATCATCCCTGGAGAAGGTAAAACGCTGCTCAGTGCTAGGCTCATACAACCCTGGGACTCATATTCAAAGAGCACCATGATGTCTATCTTCATATAGTCTTGGGAAGTACGTCTCAGGCCATTTGCATCCACTTAGACTATGACTGAGTTATACTGGTACTTGAGGTCCAATGACATGGGTGTGTGCATAATGTGTTGGATCCTAGCTCCTAACTAGCAATTGACCGTGACTTTCTCCTTACTCAACCTGATGAGAGAGACACCACTGTGTCTCACAATGGAGTCTCCAATGACCAAATGTTTGACTTTGTGTGTGTTGGCTTGCCTTATTAGAGATAGAGGCTCCATCAAATGTAGCTCTATGTGTTGATATGGGTGGTGTTTTGAAAGAGTGCATTTGGGGCTGCTGGCGGTATTTGTTATGTATACTTCATCTAGGAGGTCTTTCAGGGTTTAAGAAGGTTACATTTGAGTGCCTCAGCATATGTGGATCTATATGTCTGCTTTGAATTTTGTGCGATAGGTGGAGTATCTGCACTCCTGACAACCTTACTGACATTAGGAGTTCTTTTATGAGAGGGCTTTGCTTCCAGTGACACTGTGTAAATACATCTCTCACATACCATATCAGTTTATTTGAGAATTAACTAGTTGTCAGTAAACATGAGGCAATGTCTGCATTGCCTTAGGATGCCCATATCCACCAAACTGGTAATGGAGATAGTGGGGAACTTCATAGCCATGGCAACAGACCCCTTTTTATTGATTAGACATTTATTTTGTTAGATTGTTATTGATTAGACTAACCTGTTTGCACCTTACTCTATCATAAACCTTCCTTAACCACTTGGACCCTCCCATCTACCTCAACTCTTCAACTGACAAAATATCCCATATCTTTGTAAATATTACTTTATTCACTTTAACATTTCTGACCTTCCTTTTGTATTGCTAAGAGTTAACCTCTAACTTAATCTCTTTCTAATTTAGCTTTTTCTAGTTAGTTAAGATCTATAATATAGGTGATTATATAACACATTAGTACTATGCAATATTTGTAATTGTAAAATTGTTTTACCTCTGGAGCTTTTCTCCACAGGCCTCTTTTTTCTAAGTTAGCTTATTTAGTTTGTTAAGATCTATAATATATGTGATTACATTTCATTCTTCCCATTGCATAACACACTTGTACTATGTATTATTTGTATTTGTAAAATTGTTTGTACCTCTGGAGCTTTTCTCCCCGGGCCTCCACTGAAAATGGACATAAATCCAGTTGGACTAGCCCAGTCAACAGATGTAAAATAAAATAAATAAATAAATTAGACAGAGTGAGAATATAATGCAATGTCAGGAGTATCTGATTTGCAACACTGAGGTCAGTGCTTGTCACTGCAAACTAGTTGTCCTGTGTGTAACTAGGTAATAGTGAAATTTCCGCCATGCTTTTGCAGGAAAAATGTCACTCAAGGTATCTGTGTCTATACAGGGCACTGCCAAGCACTTGAGGGGGAAACTAATAAGTAGACCCTGCTGATTTATGGATGATGTATTTAGATAGATATTCTGATATTAGAACAAATCAAGCAGTACTTGCTGAATGTGAATGGCTATTGACTGGCTACTACTAGTGCTGGTCTCACAAGAAGCAAAATATTAGCACCAATCCCAAGATGTGAAGCAGTCCATGGGCTGTTTGGTGATCCACAGTCTGGTCCCAGATGATGCAAGGGTCTGTAGGCTTGTTGCAGCCTTTCCCTGGTAGATGCCTTGAACAGCAACCAGATTAATATGGAATGTGAAGCACAGACACGCAATACCCAACCAGAAGCAGTCAGGAATCAATGCACTCTACTCCTTCTCTCAGCAGTAGTAAAATATAAGCACATATAAAGCAGTTATTAGGCTTTGCAATGGTCAGCGGTCTGCATAAAATAATGTCCTTGTGCTTCTTCTCTCACCAGTAGCAAAACAGAAGCACTAATCCCAAGATGTCTACTCACAGGCATGATGTAGGCTGTCCAATAATTGGTGGTCTTGGAGTAGATGTTTCAGATTTTAAAGGTAAGATGGAAAAATGGGTTAATATACTAAGAGCTGCATTGTGCACTAAGCAGTAAGATATGAAAGAAGGGGTAACTAAGCTTTAGCTATGGAAGTGTACAACCACTAATTTTAAAACAGCAAGATAGATTAGAAAGGGGTGGGCACTTTGTATTCTACTGCTATGGAATACAGAGGGATGGCCAATGAATTTAAATAGTTGAAGTTGAGTGATTTCACAAAATGATAATTTTGTGATTACTAACAACCAATGAAAGGTGAGAGGGAAGGAGATATGTGGTCAAATTAATATAATATATTAATATATTAATATAAGGGGCAGATTAACTAGAAAGACAGCACTCACCACTGTCACGCCATTAAAGAATTAAAATGGTTGGAATTCCCACATTATCTCCAATACACTCAACTAACTCTTGCCCATAAATTAATATACAATCCAAATAACTACCCATCACTAAATTCGATTGTACAATCCTACATCCCAACCCAAAATCTTTGTTTTACTAATAAACAGCTTCTTACGGTATACAAACCCAATAAAAGAGCTGGATAAGGCTTATACTCTTACTCCATAGCAAAATTATGGAATGCCCCCCCCATAACAAAAAGTGAGTCTGTGAAAACCTTCAAAGTCACCCTAAAAAAAATCACTTTCTTAATAATCACATCTGTCCTTGTGATCAGAACTTCATACCACTATATGCCAACACCAATTAGTTTACTGACTAGAATACCCCTTTTTTAGATCAACTGAAATACTAGCAAACCAAATGTACTTCTGTGATTTTCTCTTAAACAAAGTATACCAGTCCATATGTAATCCTTAAGAAACTTCCACAAAACAAAAACATTAAAATACAGAATATACCGTGTGCCAAGATTATTTAGATTGACTGCCCTCAACAAGTTGTCCATTTATATACAGTGCAAGTTCTATCATTTATTTTCACATCATAATGACATTGAACTTTGCATATTTCTATCCCTGAGAAATGCTATTTATATTTGCATGGTTTCTTAGTACTGTAAATCTTATCCTGTTGTATAATATTTTTTTTGTTTAGTTGTTTGCTGTAGTAATTTATAATTTGTGACTGGAGCTTTTCTCCCCAGGCCTCCACTGAAAATGGGTTATTCTAACCCAGTGAACTTTCCCGGTCAACAAATGTCAATAAATAAATAAATAAATAAATAAATAAATAAATAAATAAATAAATAAATAAATAAATAAATAAACAAACAAACAAACTTAAAAACACCACACTACCAGGGTGGGAAGATGGGGAAAACTTAATTTCTGTGTGACTAACAAGGGACACAGCTGTGGTCTCTTTCTTAGTTTAAATATGCAATGAAAAGCAGAATACAAATAAAACACAGTGCAAAGAAAACAAATCACAATATATAGGTTCATAGGTAAGTACTAGGCTATCTGCCCATGGGCATTTATAAGCCTAGCCACAGAGTGATGGCTTTCGCCTCCCCATTAGATTAGTAACCTGGGCCTCTGTCAACAAGGCTCCTGAAGTGATCCCAGGGTAGAACTTACGATTACCCATACACTTATCAAGATTTCTCTTGAAGAGGGTCAGAGAGGAGCTCTGTCGAACATGGATTGGGATTCTATTCCAGAGTGAGGGGAGTTGCTGGGACAGGAATCTATTCCTCCAGCATATCCTGTTTATTGTTGTACATAGGTTCAAGTCGCTAGAACGAGTGATTCTGAGGGATCTCATTTTTTTGAGGTGAAGCATGTCCATTAGTTCAGGGTTTGACATGGCCCTATAGGTCAGGCATAGGTCACCTCTGAGCAGACGGTAAGCGACTGAGAAGAGCTGGAGCTTTTTTAGTTGTGCTTCATAGGGTAATTGTTTAAGGCCCTTAATCCTCTTAGTGAGGTACTTCTGTGGTCTTTCTAGTTGTTGCAGGTGTTTAGTGAGGTACATCCCAAATGGGGCATTGTACTCTATTATGGGCCTAATGAGTGAGGAGTAAAGGGGCACAATCACCTCCTTGAATTTGGATGAGAAACCCTTTGTGATCAGGTGTGCCACATAGAAGGATTTCCTGACCATTTTGGCTATGTGGGTATCAAAGGAGAGCATGCTATCTACTTGGGTACCCAGGTCCCTAATTACTTCTTCTGTACTTAGTGGATTTCCATCTATGTGGTAGTTTGTAGGTACTTTGTTTTTCCCAAATGGGATTACTATGCATTTTTTGGCATTTAGCTTGAGGCCGTGACTTTGACACCAGGTGTTTGTCTCTGTGAGACCCTTTTGCAGAATGTCTGTGTCAGCTGGAGAGTCAGTTATTGCACCCAATTTACAGTCATCTGCAAACTTGGTTAGCCACAGTCCCTCCGCCTTTGCCTGTACTTCAGAGAAATATAGCCCTGTGGGACTCCGCTTGTGACTGGTTTAGAGTCAGACATGGCACCTGCCACTCTTACCGTGTGGGTTCTGTCTGAGAGCCAATTGGCAACCCATCTCATGACATAGGGGTTAATATGTAAGCTGGTGAGTTTGTCTATGATTCCTGAGTGTGGGATGGTGTCGGACGCCTTAGCGAGGTCCAGATATGCTGTGTGGACCACCTTCCCTTCATCTATGGCCTTGGTGACTGTTTCGAAGAAGTCGACCAAGTTCAGGAGGCAAGATCTGCCTTTAACAAAGCCGAACTGGGTGGGGTCCAGTGTCTGGAGGTTCCCAATGTCCCTGTTAATGAGTTCCATGATAATGCGTTCCATGGCTTTGCAGACCAAGCTAGTCAAGCTTATAGGGCGAT
>NC_056729.1:1713538510-1713548510 GCF_019279795.1 Protopterus annectens | reverse complement strand
CCCATAACACTGCCACCGTTCAGGCAAATTTGAGGCTAGTATTACTGGAAGTTGTAGTTTTAATATCAGGAGAGGAAATCATTTTCTTCTCTTGATATTATTGTTTTCAGTTTTTTAGTTTGCTGTTGTGTATGATTGAACTTAGTGTGTTGATGTTTTATATTTAACATTAGGGCAGTTCGGCCACACAAACACACACACACACACACACACACACACACACACACACACACACACACACACACACACACACACACACACACACACACACACACACTACAAATAGCCAGGACCATAAAATCAAAGTTTTGAAATTTCACAATTGTAATAAAAAAAAAAAATGTTTATATTTTTGCAGGGGGCACCCCCCACCCCCTGCTAAATAAATATATCAGCTCCAAGATTGGACAACAGTGAGGAAAACAGTAAATTTCCCGTTTCGTGCTTTATGGTGATCTGCATTCAAAATATTCAAAGTTACAAAACTTCGATCTTATGGTCTCGACCGTTTGCAGTCCAAAGTTTTGAAATTTCGAGCTTGTGAATGGAATTCCTATGTGCATGTGTTTTGGTGGTACTGTTGAACATTCATTTGTTCAACAGAATGAACTGCGGGTTATTTTGTGCAAATGTCGATTTTATCAAAAATTTGCATTATCAGAAGTCCATTTTGTTGAAACGGGTCCATGGGTTTCTATTAGGGATGTATGCATATATGTGAGTGTTTGTGGGTTAGGGCCATAGTTGGGGTTAGGTAGGGGGATTAGCTTGGTGTTTGTCAGAGTGTTTGTGGCTTAGGATTTGACTAAGGGTTAGGTAGGGAGATACATTTACTGTTATGCTTGCGTTCTGGTGCTTGTGATGTGTGTCTGAGCCTGTTTTCTGTAGTAGTACTGTTACAGAAAAGTTTTTTAAGGTAAGATGTAGGGTAAGGGGCAGTGACATGTTTACTATGTATTGCAAAGGTGACGCAGAGGGACAAACTGTGTTTTTTTCTGTCTTTTGTCGTTAATATGTTAAAGGTTTGGTCACTTACATTAAGCTCATATAGCTAGATAGATAGATAGACAAACAGATAGGTATACACATACAGTCTAACTTTGTATAGTTTTGGCTATCTGCCAATCCATTATTATCTCACTGGACAGAATGCTAATAATTAAATGTACTAAATCTGATAGGGCCATAGCTTCTTAGGTTATTACTAAGCTTATAGTCAAAAGAGACCATCAAGAAGCTCAGCCACATCACCCAGTCATGGAGGGAAACTATCAGTGTCCATCACCCAGTACTATTGGAAAACTAGCAGTGTTCATTACCCAGTACTGGAGGGAAACTATCAGTGTCCATCACCCAGTACTGGTGGAAAACTAGCAGTGTCCATTACCCAGTACTGGTGGAAAACTATCAGTGTCCATCACCCAGTACTGGTGGGAAACTAGCAGTGTCCATTACCCAGTACTGGTGGGAAACTAGCAGTGTCCATTATCCAGTACTTGTGGGAAATTAGCAGTGTCCTTCATCCAGTACTGGTGGGAAACTAGCAGTGTCCATTACCCAGTACTGGTGGGAAACTAGTAGTGTCCATTACCCAGTACTGGTGGGAAACTATCAGTGTCCATCACCCAGTACTGGTGGAAAACTAGCAGTGTCCATCACCCAGTACTGGTGGGAAACTATCAGTGTCCATCACCCAGTACTGGTGGAAAACTAGCAGTGTCCATTACCCAGTACTGGTGGAAAACTATCAGTGTCCATCACCCAGTACTGGTGGGAAACTAGCAGTGTCCATTACCCAGTACTGGTGGGAAACTAGCAGTGTCCATTATCCAGTACTTGTGGGAAATTAGCAGTGTCCTTCATCCAGTACTGGTGGGAAACTAGCAGTGTCCATTACCCAGTACTGAAGTGAAACTAACAGTGTCCATCACCCAGTACTGGTGGGAAACTAGCAGTGTCCATCACCCAGTACTGGTGGGAAACTAGCAGTGTCCATTACCCAGTACTGAAGGGAAACTATCAGTGTCCATCACCCAGTACTGGTGGGAAACTAGCAGTGTCCATTACCCAGTACTGGAGGGAAACTAGCAGTGTCCATTACCTAGTACTGGTGGGAAACTAGCAGTGTCCATCACTCAGTACTGGTGGGAAACTATCAGTGTCCATCACCCAGTACTGGTGTAAAACTATCAGTGTCCATCACCCAGTACTGGTGGGAAACTAGCAGTGTCCATCACCCAGTACTGGTGGGAAACTAGCAGTGTCCATCACCCAGTACTGGTGGGAAACTAGCAGTGTCCATTACCCAGTACTGAAGGGAAACTATCAGTGTCCATTACCTAGTACTGGTGGGAAACTAGCAGTGTCCATCACCCAGTACTGGTGGAAAACTATCAGTGTCCATTACCCAGTACTTGTGGGAAACTAGCAGTGCCCCCCATTAAGAAGACTTTCTCCACACATTCCTGGTGGAAATTTGCAGTCACACATGCAGTCATCCAGACTGTTTGTAAAGATTGCTAAAGAAGGTATCTGTCATGGCATCTGGTTTTTGTGATGAGATTGAATAAGTTTAGGTGTGTCTAACAGGTGTTTTACCATTGCTGATGAACTAAACTTTGATATTCACATTAACAACTGTATCAAAAAAACCCATCAAAAGCTAGGACTCCTGTATAGGAATAAAAAATTCCTCACCACCGAAGCTAGGATCTCTCTTACCCATGCTAAGCTCCTACCTTGCTTAACTTGCTGCTCCCAAATATTCACAAATCTCAACTCCTCCCTACTTATCAAATTAGAATCAACCTATCACAAGATAGCTAGGTTTGCTGCCCAATAAACATATAAATCTCACCACTGTGTCTCCCTAAAATACCTCAACTGGCTTGAACTACCTCTCTTGCTCCTACAATCGCAACTCCAAATGATACACTACATTCTATAAGAAATCAATGCTTCCATAGGTTCATAGGTTCATAGGTTCATACTAGGCTATCTGCCCTGGGGCAATTATAAGCCTAGCCCGATTCTGTATGGCTTATGCCACCCCTTGATTTGAGTATACTGTGCCCTTTTTAAGGTTTAGTTTACTGTGCCTCTGTCTAATAGTGACACGGGAGTAATCCCTGGGACAAACCTACGATCCCCCATCCACTTATCGAGATTCTTCTTGAAGAGATTCAGTGAGGTGCTCTGCCTCACATGAACTGGGATTCTATTCCAGAGAGAAGGGAGCCTCTGGGTTATGAACCTGTCCCTCCAGCAAGTTCTATTTATTTCTGTGCTGAGGTTCAAGTCCCTCGAGCATGTGGCTCTAAGGGATTTAGATTTACTGAGGTGGAGCATGTCCATTAATTCTGGATTTGACATAGCTTTGTATGTCAGGCATAGATCGCATCGAAGTAGGCGGTATGCAACTGAGTAGAGCTGGAGTTTTTTTAACCGAGCAGCATATGGCATCTGGACCCTTGATCCTCTTGGTGAGATACTTTTGGGGTCTTTCTAATTGCTGCAGGTGTCGGGTAAGGTACATCCCAAAAGGGGCATTGTATTCTATGATGGGCCTGATGAGGGATGAATAAAGGGGCATGATTACCTCTCTTGATCTAGATGTGAAACCCTTCGTCATGAGGTGGGATATGTAGAAGGTCTTTCTAACCACTTTGGCAATGTGGTTTTCAAAGGAGAGATTGCTATCAACTTGGGTCCCCAGGTCCCTAATAACTTTCTCTATACTTAATGGGTTTCCGCCTATGTGGTAATTTGTGGGCACATTGTTTTTGCCAAAGGGTATGACTATACTTTTTTGGCATTTAGCTTTAAACCATGGTGCTGGCACCAGTTATCTGTCTCTGTGAGACCTTTTTGAAGGATGTTTGTGTCAGCTGGAGAGTTGATTATGGCGCCCAGTTTGCAGTCGTCTGCAAACTTGGTGAGCCATAGTCCTCCCACGTTTGCCTGTACCTCGGAAAAGTATATAACGAACAAGAGTGGTCCCAGGACAGAACCCTGTGGGACGCCACTTGTGACCGGTTTCGAGTCTGACATGGCTCCAGCAACTCTCACTCTGTGGGTTCTGTCTTTGAGCCAGTTTGTGACCCATCTTGTGACATAGGGGTTTATATTTAAGCTGGATAGCTTATCTATGATGCCAGAGTGGGGTATTATGTCAAATGCCTTTGCAAGGTCCAGATAGGCTGTGTGGACTACCTTCCCTTCATCTATGGCTTTGATGACTGTTTCAAAGAAGTCAACCAGGTTCAAAAGGCAGGATCTGCCCTTGACAAAGCCGAACTGGGTAGGATCTAGTGTCTGTAGGTCCCCAATGTCTTTGTTTATGAGCTCCATGATGATCCTCTCCATAGCCTTGCAGACTAAGCTAGTCAGGCTTATGGGGCGATAGTTTCCAGGGCCCGTAGAGGCTCCACCTTACACCTTGCACAGTGTATCCTTGGTAGCATCTCTTCAAGGTCTAAATAAATTATAGCCCCACTACAGTCATACCCTTATTAGGCCCATCACTGAATATGATGCACCATTTGGCATGTACCTCACCAAACACCTAAACCAGCTTGGAAGAAATCAATGTTTCCACACCAAAAAGACCTCAGGGGCTCAGTCAATCTCACCACTGTGTCTCCCTAAAATACCTCAACTGGCTTGAACTAACTCTCTTGCTCCTACAATTGCAACTCCAAATGATACACTCCATTCTATAACAGCCTGGCTTCTGTCCTAGTTTATCCCCCCTCATCTCCCTCTGTTCTTCCACCAGACTTCTTCAAAGTGCAACACAAGACCTATTAAATCTCTACAAACCTAAGTCCAAGATTGGGTCCAACTTATATAGCTATAATCTCTCTATTGCATGGAACAAACTCCCTCTAGAAGCAATTTAAGTTAGCCACCAAAGACTATTTTAAAAATCATTGGACCTGCCACTGTACGCACCCTCCCTGAACACTACCTACCTCCATAGTACTGTCTTAGCTTGAATAACATACATCCTAAGCTTTTTGTGACCACCAAATCTTTACCTTTACACTACTCACAGAACTACAACTAGAAAACTGTCTATCTTCCAAAGCTTTTTCCTGTACTCTGTATACTAAACCTTTATGTCAACAAATGTATTTAACTGTAACATATTGATCACTATACTTTTATTGTTATGACCTTTTTTGTTTCATAGTATCATTAAAATTGTCACATATTCTTACATTGTTATAAACTGCATGTAGCATTTGCTTTGTTGTATATTTATGAAGCTTTTTTCCCCAGGCCTCCACTGAAAAAGGGCTTTTGTTCAGTCGGACACTCCCGGTCAACTAATGTAAAATAAAATAAATAAATAATAAAAATGTTTGCTTTACCACTTGTTCTAGTTAGGTGAAGGTGTTCAAAGAGTGCTCAGTCATTCCTAACATAGAAAAGTAAGCTGAGCTTTTAGCCTGTCAGAGTAACTAAGGTGGCTGAGCCCCTGAGGTCTTTTTGGTGTGGAAACATTGATTTCTTCCAAGCTGGTTTAGGTGTTTGGTGAGGTACATGCCAAACGGTGCATCATATTCAGTGATGGGCCTAATAAGGGTATGACTGGAGTGGGGCTTTAATTTATTTAGACCTTGAAGAGATGCTACCAAGGATACACTGTGCAAGGTGTAAGGATTTGCTAACTACCACAGAAACATTGTGGTCAAAGGAAAGCCTATTAACAGTACAAGTACCACGTCCCTGATGATTGCGTCAAATTTAAGTGCAATATTATCTATATGGCAAGCAGTAGTGATGGTACATTTTCAAAAGGAAACTATGCTGCCTTTCTTGGTGTTAAGGGTAAGCCCATGATTAATACACTAAGCATTTGTTTGGTCGAGCCCTTGCTAGAGAATTTGAGTGTCAGATTGGATTTGATAACTGCCCCCACTTTGCAGTCATCAGCAAACTTGTTATCCCAGGTCCCTTGATACTGACTTTATGACATGTGATGAATCGATCATGGCTTGTAACCTAGACACACATTACAGCAGCAGAACGATCGGATTTAAAAATATCACCTAATACTCTAAAGACTCATTTTCTATTTGGAACAGACTAGATTTAAACCCAAAGAAATCAAACAAGTGCTTACATTCTGGTTTAACTCATTTCTTGGAATTTCAGAGAAAACATGATTGGATTGGGGAAATATATTTTAGACAGGTATCTCTCTTTTATATACACATTTGGAGAAATAAAGCCACCAACAAATCTATCTTTTTACCATTTTAATGATGACAGTTTGAAAGAAATAATATGACCTCCGCCATCAACCTCACACATACAGTTATTCCAACAATTAAATGTACAGTATCCCTATTATGTATCTCACTGAAAGCACACAACGATTTAGGGAAGCCTAATTTTGATCTAATCAGTAGGAAGTGCTCTTTCTCTCGGTTGCCTGGATTTTTCCATTATATCTTCCTAAGGTCAACCTAAAAATACACCACACATGTCTGTCCCATTATAAATTATTTTACATGCGTCTAACAGAGTCTTATGTTATTATTATGCATTCTATATTGAAATCTTATTTTCAGATCTAATTTTAACTTATGTTTGGTCCAGTACTTTAATTTTTAATATTTCATTGCCTAATTCAAAAGGCTATAGTAGTACTTCATAAGGAGGGAAGAACACAAGGTAATTCAAAGTGACAAAGGGACCTCTCTGTTGAATACAGAACAGCACTTTTTAAGAAGATCTTGCAGTTTGAGTGTTGTGTCAGTCTTTGTTGATGTCACAGTAGCACATGACAAGCAACTGGCAGTGCATGTTGGTTTATTGATTTTTGTAAAGCACTTTGTGCATTTCAACATAAGGGAGAAACTGACAAATAAACTGCATTAAACATCATATAGTGGACAAAACATTGCTCATGCAACAGGAAGCGAGCAGTTAGGGTGGGAGGTTTTGTCTCTGTTCTAATGGGGGGGGGGGGGGGTGCCAGGTATGTCCCACCAGAGTCTGCACCAGTGTCAGTACATCTTGGATTGTTCTTCTCAAATATAAAAGTGGGAAATTAACTCTGGATAGTCGGATATGCTGATGCCTGCAAACATCAGTAAAAGATATCACAGTTATCGTGAATGGTCTACAAAAACACACTCCTATTGTTGTAGTAATGTCAATAAATGTAGTACCATGACACTTGTAAAAAAATGTATTATAATGATAAAATAAATCTTCATATCATATCATAAAAAAGACCATTAAAAAATCTAAGGATAATGGTAGATCATTTAAATTTTGACTAATATGCATATACTAAAGTCAGCAAAGCATTACCCTGTAACCCATCTAATTCTGAAATACTTCTCTATTCACTCCATGGAGGTCACTGTACCATTTTATCTTTCTCTGATCTGAATCGTTACTAAACACAAACGTAGCTCTCTGTAATCATCAAACAAGCCCTTAAACAACTACAGAAGAGTACAGTTCCTTACAAAAATAAAATCACTGGGTTGGGAAACTTCAGCTCTTCAGGAAGATGTCAAGAATAACATTTATATTCTTTTTCAGAGTCTTTATAGGTGACTAACTTCGTAGTCCATAAAGCAGTGTCTGATTGAGTTAACATCTACATGAATGTCTGTGATTAGAATGCATAACTGGTGGAGTTAACATCAAACTGGGAAACCTCATACTGAACCTAAATATAACTGGGGTGAATCACATGACTGAAACCCAGATGGCTGAAGCATATCTGCCTGAGATAATCGTTAGTGATTAGTAGTTGTTGTGTCAACTGCAACAGTATACAACAGAGGAAACAACAAAATGCCTGTTGACATATGAATTCAGTTAATATCTAGGACAGTGCTTTTTGCTGGGGGAAGCAAGCTCCCTATATATATATAGATCAGATCAGAGACAGGGAGGATGGGATACGTGCGTTTACTCTTCCAAATATTATATGACTTCTCATTTGTTATGCATTGGCTGTGGGGGTGAGAAGTCCCTCAAATTGGGGAGTGTAATATATTTGCCTCCCATGCCAAATGTTGTTTTATATTTGTGCTTTATTATTTTGCTCCTCATATTAAGATTGTTTTCATTAGTTCATTGCTAATATTAGCTTTATTAACGGACTGGAAATTTAATCCAATGTACATCAGTGAATCTGTCCTTGAAGAGATTAAGTGCTCCGAAAAAAGTTGATAAATATGTTATACAACCCTACCAGGACTATGGAATATGCTTCTATTAAGCATTGTGACACTCAGGTTTCTTAAATGCCATAAACTTGCCAGTCAAATAAAGGGATATAGTTTTTGCGGCTCTTAAAATGTTTGGCTAACCTGGATATTGTTTTCAAGGAGAGTGTAGATCTCTGGGTACAGTAAACACTATAGATATTCCACAGTTGTATGAGTCCTGAGACGTCCTTCGGGACATTGCTTGATAATTTCTGACTCTCTATTGCACTGATGCTCAGGCCAGATCATGGCCTGTTTTGGAAAGGATGCTGTCCATATATATTTTATTTACTGTCATTCACAGCATGATGGATTATATTTCTGAAAAGCTTCACCATATGTTGTTTTAATAAAGTAAAATATTTATAAACCAGAAACTCTGCTTTTTTATATAATTTATTTGGATAGTTGATCATATTAGTATTTAGCCCAGAGGATTATTAAAATGCTATTTCCTGTACTCCAAGGTTTGATTCCCCAAATAATTTTGCCACAAATCCCTTAAGCAGTCAGTGCTTTGGAGCAATTGGGAAACTATGCTATGCTCATCCAGGGTCTCCCTCGAGGGTCTCCTGGACTGCATGCCAAGTAACTTACTATAAACCCATTGTTGTTTTTTTTTGTTATTCAGCCTCGTTTTTCTACTATGTAACTATTTGCAAGTCACTTAACTAGACAATGCTCCCAAGCCAAGTCTAAAAATGTTCTGTATGGATAATTAAACTATCTTAATTAGCAAACAGAAATAACTAACTATATTTTAGTTAACAAACATAAATTACTAACTGTACATGGATTTGGGCAACATCTCTCAAAAAAGATGCAGAAGAACAAAGGGACCCAGTTTGGGCATAATCCAGTATGGTGCACTGAAGCAATATACAAGGAAACATTTTTTTCTCCTCAGAAAGGGCTTTGGATAATTGGATTAACTTTACTAACCAGGCAGTAGGTATAAATGGTGACTGGAGTTACGAATGCATCTGACAGGTATAAGACCACCCTTGCAGATAAGGGAAATAATCTCAACTGTTCGACAGGATCTGTAGCTTATCAAATACATAACGGGTAGGCAAGCTGATTCATCTGGTCTTCACCTGCTGTCAGAATCTAAGTATCCTGTGTTTGTACAGCCTTAGGTCATGGGTCTGAAGAACATATTCTCAATATTCTGTAAGCTCCTCAAACACTTGGTTCGGGTTTCTTGATCTGCAAAGTTTTTATGACAAATTCCAAAGTTCTAATAGATTTCTCTGACATCAGTTAACATGCTACCTACCCCAGGACACTACATATATGAAACAGGAAGGGACACTGCTGGAGCAGGCTGAAGATATCTACGTTCACTGAAAATAGAGCCATGATACAAGGTAACCACAATAAAACAAAGCGTACCTTTACTATATTATGAGGATACATCTATAATACTGCTAGAGTTTGAAAACTTATTATATATGGTTGTCCTCTTTATGAATGAACATTCCTGATGTCATGATTAAAATCTAGCATTAGGAAGTTTGAACACACAGAGTATTGAATGCCTTAAATATTGAACTTAAAAAAATATATCAACAAAGGAAAAGTATTTCCTTGCCTGATCTTCACACTAACCTCCCCTCCCCTCCCCATAACACCACCTTCATATTTGCCTGAATAGTGACAGTGTTACCTGGAAGTAATCCCCTGCACCACCTTAGTACTGATGCTAACCCTAACCATATCACTGCCATTTCCCTTAAATTAACCCTACACCCACC